>NC_091283.1:826104688-826129688 GCF_032444005.1 Ranitomeya imitator
TACAAGAAGGCTGAGAAAATGCCAAGAACCAGCTGATGGAACTGGAACTCGGATGGCTACCCGAAGGTTCAAGAGCCTATGGAACTACCGAGGACCAGCTGACGTTACTGGAACCCGGTTACTAAGCAGGAGGTACCCGTGCTAAAAAGCACTACCAAGGACCGCCTGACGTTGACGGAACTCGGATACCCAGAAGGAGGCACCTAAGCCAAAGGCTCTGCCCGGAACCAGCTGACGTTACTGGAACCAGGATGGGGAGCAGAAGGTACAAGAGCAAAAGACACTGCCGAGAACCAGCTGACGGTACTGGAACCCGATGGGTAGCCGAAGGTCCAAGAGCCAATGGAACTACCGAGGACCAGCTGACGTTACTGGAACCCGGTTACTAAGCAGGAGGTACCCGTGCCTGAAAGCACTACCAAGGACCACCTGACGTTGGTGGAACTTGGATACCCAGAAGGAGGCACCTAAGCCAAAGGCTCTGCCCGGAACCAGCTGACGGTACTGGAACCAGGATGGGGAGCAGAAGGTACAAGAGCAAAAGACACTGCCGAGAACCAGCTGACGGTGCTGGAACCAGGTGGTGGACCCGAAGGCCCACAGGAGAGGAGAGAACAGCTAGGCCGCGAGGCAGCCGCAGTTACCGAACCCCAACAGTCCTACAGGGGGAGCTGGGCCTACTGGCACTACAGAACCAGCCTTGACTACCAGTTCACGCAGCCCACATAGGAAGCTCCTAAACTGGAGGCACCCTGGAGTTGGCTAACCCGACCGCACCACGACGAGGCAAGCATAGGTGTCTCAGTGAGCTTGACACAACCCGGAAACAGCTGACGGTGCTGAAACCAGGCTTGGCACGAGGGAGTACCTGTGACAAAAACACTGCCCGAGAACCAGCTGGCGGTGCTGGAACCCGGATGCGTTGCCCCAGTGTGCAAGAGCCAATGGCACGACCGAGGACCAGCTGACGGTGCTGGAACCCGGTTACTAAGCTGTAGGTGCCCGCGCTTAAAAGCACTACCAAGGACCGCCTGGCGTTGGCGGAACTCGGATACCCAGGAGGAGGCACCTAAGCCAAAGGCTCGGCCCGGAACCAGCTGACGGTGCTGGAACCAGGTGGTGGACCCGAAGGTCCACAGGAGAGGAGAGAACAGCTAGGCCGCGAGGCAGCCGCAGTTACCGAACCCCAACAGTCCTACAGGGGAGCTGGGCCTACTGGCACTACAGAACCAGCCTTGACTACCAGTTCACGCAGCCCACATAGGAAGCTCCTAAACTGGAGGCACCCTGGAGTTGGCTAACCCGACCGCACCACGACGAGGCAAGCATAGGTGTCTCAGTGAAGTTGACACAACCCGGAAACAGCTGACGGTGCTGAAACCAGGGCTTGGCACGAGGGAGTACCTGTGACAAGAACACTGCCGAGAACCAGCTGGCGGTGCTGGAACCCGGATGCGTTGCCCCAGTGTGCAAGAGCCAATGGCACGACCGAGGACCAGCTGACGGTGCTGGAACCCGGTTACTAAGCTGTAGGTGCCCTGCGCTTAAAAGCACTACCAAGGACCGCCTGGCGTTGGCGGAACTCGGATACCCAGGAGGAGGCACCTAAGCCAAAGGCTCGGCCCGGAACCAGCTGACGGTGCTGGAACCAAGGTGGTGGACCCGAAGGTCCACAGGAGAGGAGAGAACAGCTAGGCCGCGAGGCAGCCGCAGTTACCGAACCCCAACAGTCCTACAGGGGGAGCTGGGCCTACTGGCACTACAGAACCAGCCTTGACTACCAGTTCACGCAGCCCACATAGGAAGCTCCTAAACTGGAGGCACCCTGGAGTTGGCTAACCCGACCGCAACCACGACGAGGCAAGCATAGGTGTCTCAGTGAAGTTGACACAACCCGGAAACAGCTGACGGTGCTGAAACCAGGCTTGGCACGAGGGAGTACCTGTGACAAGAACACTGCCGAGAACCAGCTGGCGGTGCTGGAACCCGGATGCGTTGCCCCAGTGTGCAAGAGCCAATGGCACGACCGAGGACCAGCTGACGGTGCTGGAACCCGGTTACTAAGCTGTAGGTGCCCGCGCTTAAAAAGCACTACCAAGGACCGCCTGGCGTTGGCGGAACTCGGATACCCAGGAGGAGGCACCTAAGCCAAAGGCTCGGCCCGGAACCAGCTGACGGTGCTGGAACCAGGTGGTGGACCCGAAGGTCCACAGGAGAGGAGAGAACAGCTAGGCCGCGAGGCAGCCGCAGTTACCGAACCCCAACAGTCCTACAGGGGGGAGCTGGGCCTACTGGCACTACAGAACCAGCCTTGACTACCAGTTCACGCAGCCCACATAGGAAGCTCCTAAACTGGAGGCACCCTGGAGTTGGCTAACCCGACCGCACCACGACGAGGCAAGCATAGGTGTCTCAGTGAAGTTGACACAACCCGGAAACAGCTGACGGTGCTGAAACCAGGCTTGGCACGAGGGAGTACCTGTGACAAGAACACTGCCGAGAACCAGCTGGCGGTGCTGGAACCCGGATGCGTTGCCCCAGTGTGCAAGAGCCAATGGCACGACCGAGGACCAGCTGACGGTGCTGGAACCCGGTTTACTAAGCTGTAGGTGCCCCGCGCTTAAAAGCACTACCAAGGACCGCCTGGCGTTGGCGGAACTCGGATACCCAGGAGGAGGCACCTAAGCCAAAGGCTCGGCCCGGAACCAGCTGACGGTGCTGGGAACCAGGTGGTGGACCCGAAGGTCCACAGGAGAGGAGAGAACAGCTAGGCCGCGAGGCAGCCGCAGTTACCGAACCCCAACAGTCCTACAGGGGGAGCTGGGCCTACTGGCACTACAGAACCAGCCTTGACTACCAGTTCACGCAGCCCACATAGGAAGCTCCTAAACTGGAGGCACCCTGGAGTTGGCTAACCCGACCGCACCACGACGAGGCAAGCATAGGTGTCTCAGTGAAGTTGACACAACCCGGAAACAGCTGACGGTGCTGAAACCAGGCTTGGCACGAGGGAGTACCTGTGACAAGAACACTGCCGAGAACCAGCTGGCGGTGCTGGAACCCGGATGCGTTGCCCCCAGTGTGCAAGAGCCAATGGCACGACCGAGGACCAGCTGACGGTGCTGGAACCCGGTTACTAAGCTGTAGGTGCCCGCGCTTAAAAGCACTACCAAGGACCGCCTGGCGTTGGCGGAACTCGGATACCCAGGAGGAGGCACCTAAGCCAAAGGCTCGGCCCGGAACCAGCTGACGGTGCTGGAACCAGGTGGTGGACCCGAAGGTCCACAGGAGAGGAGAGAACAGCTAGGCCGCGAGGGCAGCCGCAGTTACCGAACCCCCAACAGTCCTACAGGGGGAGCTGGGCCTACTGGCACTACAGAACCAGCCTTGACTACCAGTTCACGCAGCCCACATAGGAAGCTCCTAAACTGGAGGCACCCTGGAGTTGGCTAACCCGACCGCACCACGACGAGGCAAGCATAGGTGTCTCAGTGAAGTTGACACAACCCGGAAACAGCTGACGGTGCTGAAACCAGGCTTGGCACGAGGGAGTACCTGTGACAAGAACACTGCCGAGAACCAGCTGGCGGTGCTGGAACCCGGATGCGTTGCCCCAGTGTGCAAGAGCCAATGGCACGACCGAGGACCAGCTGACGGTGCTGGAACCCGGTTACTAAGCTGTAGGTGCCCGCGCTTAAAAGCACTACCAAGGACCGCCTGGCGTTGGCGGAACTCGGATACCCAGGAGGAGGCACCTAAGCCAAAGGCTCGGCCCGGAACCAGCTGACGGTGCTGGAACCAGGTGGTGGACCCGAAGGTCCACAGGAGAGGAGAGAACAGCTAGGCCGCGAGGCAGCCGCAGTTACCGAACCCCAACAGTCCTACAGGGGGAGCTGGGCCTACTGGCACTACAGAACCAGCCTTGACTACCAGTTCACGCAGCCCACATAGGAAGCTCCTAAACTGGAGGCACCCTGGAGTTGGCTAACCCGACCGCACCACGACGAGGCAAGCATAGGTGTCTCAGTGAGCTTGACACAACCCGGAAACAGCTGACGGTGCTGAAACCAGGCTTGGCACGAGGGAGTACCTGTGACAAAAACACTGCCGAGAACCAGCTGGCGGTGCTGGAACCCGGATGCGTTGCCCCAGTGTGCAAGAGCCAATGGCACGACCGAGGACCAGCTGACGGTGCTGGAACCCGGTTACTAAGCTGTAGGTGCCCGCGCTTAAAAGCACTACCAAGGACCGCCTGGCGTTGGCGGAACTCGGATACCCAGGAGGAGGCACCTAAGCCAAAGGCTCGGCCCGGAACCAGCTGACGGTGCTGGAACCAGGTGGTGGACCCGAAGGTCCACAGGAGAGGAGAGAACAGCTAGGCCGCGAGGCAGCCGCAGTTACCGAACCCCAACAGTCCTACAGGGGGAGCTGGGCCTACTGGCACTACAGAACCAGCCTTGACTACCAGTTCACGCAGCCCACATAGGAAGCTCCTAAACTGGAGGCACCCTGGAGTTGGCTAACCCGACCGCACCACGACGAGGCAAGCATAGGTGTCTCAGTGAGCTTGACACAACCCGGAAACAGCTGACGGTGCTGAAACCAGGCTTGGCACGAGGGAGTACCTGTGACAAAAACACTGCCGAGAACCAGCTGGCGGTGCTGGAACCCGGATGCGTTGCCCCAGTGTGCAAGAGCCAATGGCACGACCGAGGACCAGCTGACGGTGCTGGAACCCGGTTACTAAGCTGTAGGTGCCCGCGCTTAAAAGCACTACCAAGGACCGCCTGGCGTTGGCGGAACTCGGATACCCAGGAGGAGGCACCTAAGCCAAAGGCTCGGCCCGGAACCAGCTGACGGTGCTGGAACCAGGTGGTGGACCCGAAGGTCCACAGGAGAGGAGAGAACAGCTAGGCCGCGAGGCAGCCGCAGTTACCGAACCCCAACAGTCCTACAGGGGGAGCTGGGCCTACTGGCACTACAGAACCAGCCTTGACTACCAGTTCACGCAGCCCACATAGGAAGCTCCTAAACTGGAGGCACCCTGGAGTTGGCTAACCCGACCGCACCACGACGAGGCAAGCATAGGTGTCTCAGTGAAGTTGACACAACCCGGAAACAGCTGACGGTGCTGAAACCAGGCTTGGCACGAGGGAGTACCTGTGACAAGAACACTGCCGAGAACCAGCTGGCGGTGCTGGAACCCGGATGCGTTGCCCCAGTGTGCAAGAGCCAATGGCACGACCGAGGACCAGCTGACGGTGCTGGAACCCGGTTACTAAGCTGTAGGTGCCCGCGCTTAAAAGCACTACCAAGGACCGCCTGGCGTTGGCGGAACTCGGATACCCAGGAGGAGGCACCTAAGCCAAAGGCTCGGCCCGGAACCAGCTGACGGTGCTGGAACCAGGTGGTGGACCCGAAGGTCCACAGGAGAGGAGAGAACAGCTAGGCCGCGAGGCAGCCGCAGTTACCGAACCCCAACAGTCCTACAGGGGGAGCTGGGCCTACTGGCACTACAGAACCAGCCTTGACTACCAGTTCACGCAGCCCACATAGGAAGCTCCTAAACTGGAGGCACCCTGGAGTTGGCTAACCCGACCGCACCACGACGAGGCAAGCATAGGTGTCTCAGTGAAGTTGACACAACCCGGAAACAGCTGACGGTGCTGAAACCAGGCTTGGCACGAGGGAGTACCTGTGACAAGAACACTGCCGAGAACCAGCTGGCGGTGCTGGAACCCGGATGCGTTGCCCCAGTGTGCAAGAGCCAATGGCACGACCGAGGACCAGCTGACGGTGCTGGAACCCGGTTACTAAGCTGTAGGTGCCCGCGCTTAAAAGCACTACCAAGGACCGCCTGGCGTTGGCGGAACTCGGATACCCAGGAGGAGGCACCTAAGCCAAAGGCTCGGCCCGGAACCAGCTGACGGTGCTGGAACCAGGTGGTGGACCCGAAGGTCCACAGGAGAGGAGAGAACAGCTAGGCCGCGAGGCAGCCGCAGTTACCGAACCCCAACAGTCCTACAGGGGGAGCTGGGCCTACTGGCACTACAGAACCAGCCTTGACTACCAGTTCACGCAGCCCACATAGGAAGCTCCTAAACTGGAGGCACCCTGGAGTTGGCTAACCCGACCGCACCACGACGAGGCAAGCATAGGTGTCTCAGTGAGCTTGACACAACCCGGAAACAGCTGACGGTGCTGAAACCAGGCTTGGCACGAGGGAGTACCTGTGACAAAAACACTGCCGAGAACCAGCTGGCGGTGCTGGAACCCGGATGCGTTGCCCCAGTGTGCAAGAGCCAATGGCACGACCGAGGACCAGCTGACGGTGCTGGAACCCGGTTACTAAGCTGTAGGTGCCCGCGCTTAAAAGCACTACCAAGGACCGCCTGGCGTTGGCGGAACTCGGATACCCAGGAGGAGGCACCTAAGCCAAAGGCTCGGCCCGGAACCAGCTGACGGTGCTGGAACCAGGTGGTGGACCCGAAGGTCCACAGGAGAGGAGAGAACAGCTAGGCCGCGAGGCAGCCGCAGTTACCGAACCCCAACAGTCCTACAGGGGGAGCTGGGCCTACTGGCACTACAGAACCAGCCTTGACTACCAGTTCACGCAGCCCACATAGGAAGCTCCTAAACTGGAGGCACCCTGGAGTTGGCTAACCCGACCGCACCACGACGAGGCAAGCATAGGTGTCTCAGTGAGCTTGACACAACCCGGAAACAGCTGACGGTGCTGAAACCAGGCTTGGCACGAGGGAGTACCTGTGACAAAAACACTGCCGAGAACCAGCTGGCGGTGCTGGAACCCGGATGCGTTGCCTTGCCTATTAAAGATTGTCTTCCTAGAGCCCCAACTAGCGGTGTTGGAGCAAAGGGTAAGCAGGGGGAGATGAGTGTAGGCCGAAGCCTGCACTGGAGGCAGCTTTGTGTCTGCGTTGCGTTTGCAGGACACTTTGCCGGCTACACACTGGGGGAACAGCTGGCGTTGCTGAACCCCACTAACACAATGGCGTGTGTTTTTCTCTGTGCAGCTAGCACTTGCGGGCAAAAACTAGCGATGTTAGAGCCCGTGTTGAAGCAGGAGGAGGAGGAGAGGAGCAGAGTGTAGGCCGAAGCTTAGTTGAACCAATTTCAAAGGAAACCTTTAACCCCCCCCTCAGGTGTTACAAAGTACAAGAGACACACCTTGTGCAGTATTAATGCTGCACAAGTGAAAGGTTGCTCTATTAATTTGTCTACTTGCACACGCTGAATGAAAGACATACACAATTTACCCCATTCTACAGTCAAACTGTAGTGGATGCGTGACTTGGTTTTTTGATGAGACGCAGCACAGGTGTCCAAAATAACGCCTTGGTGCTTGGAGCAGCTTCCTGAGCGTTGTTATTTGCTGTACAGGAGTCTGCGCTCTTGTGTTATCCCTTGGCAATGCCCTGTTAGCGCTGCCCATCTTATGACATCATTTCATGTTGGCCGGTGCGGTTAACGATGGCCATAAATCCCAGACCCACAGTGTCTTTTCATAAAGCCACACTGCGGTGCTGGGATTCGTGGCCTTGAGCAGTAAATATTTTGGCCGCTCACACACGTCCTTACACCTGCTTCAGACTGGGCGGCCTCTGCTGATCCCTTCTTGCATGCCGCGGCCATGAGGCTGCACAGTCTGAAGAAGGCTGAAGGAGATGAGTTAAGACAGGCGAAGATATGCACTGCTCGTGCCCATCAATCACACCCTCGCAGTCAAAATAATTAAGACAACGAGGAGCATTTTATTCAGGCAGGGCGGACGAACAGGCGCAAGTAGCCAACCAATGATGTCAGAAGACGGGAAGCGCTACCAAGGGGGGTGCTGCGTATCATTAGAAAGGAAAGTCACACCTCAGGGACAGTGGAATGGTCTCAAAGAGACACATTTTGTACGTGTTGAGTTCCACGTGGGCAAGGAGAAAACATCAGCCACCTTGTACAAATGCAGCAGTACTGCTGTACAAGGTGGCTGTTATACATAGAAACACCTGGGGGTGGGGGCCAGGCTCCCTTCAATTTCAGTTCATGTGCCTGCGTGGCGTTTGCAGGTCACGTTGCAAGCTGCACAGCAGGGGAACAGCTGGCGGTGCTGAACCCCACTAACACATTGGCTGGTGTTTTTCTCTGTGCAGCTAGCATTTCCGGGCAAAAACTAGCGGTGTTTGAGCCCAGGGTCAGCAGGAGGAGGAGGAGAGGAGCAAAGTGTAGGCCGAAGCCTGCACTGGTGGCAGCTTTTGGTCGGTTGTGCCAGCGTGGCTTGTGCTGGACACGATGCCGGCTACACAGCGGGGGAACAGCTGGCGTTGCTGAACCCCACTAACACATTGGCTGGTGTTTTTCTCTGTGCAGCTAGCATTTTCGGGCAAAAACTAGCGGTGTTTGAGCCCAGGGTCAGCAGGAGGAGGAGGAGAGGAGCAAAGTGTAGGCCGAAGCCTGCACTGGTGGCAGCTTTTGGTCGGTTGTGCCAGCGTGGCTTGTGCTGGACACGATGCCGGCTACACAGCGGGGGAACAGCTGGCGTTGCTGAACCCCACTAACACATTGGCTGGTGTTTTTCTCTGTGCAGCTAGCATTTCCGGGCAAAAACTAGCGTTGTTAGAGCCCAGGGTCAGCAGGAGGAGGAGGAGAGGAGCAAAGTGTAGGCCGAAGCCTAGTTGAACCAATTTCAAAGGTTACCTTTAACCCCCCCTCAGGTGTTACAAAGAACAAGAGCCACTCCTTCTGCAGCATTAATGCTGCACAAGTAAAAGGTTGCTCTATTAATTTGTCTACTTGCACAAGCTGAATGCAACACGTAGACTATTTAGCCCATTATACTGTTTAACAGTAGTGGAGGCGTGACTTGTCTTTTTAAAGAAAAGCAGCACAGGTGTCGAAAACACCTTTTTGCATGGGCGCAGCTTCCTGAGCGTTGTTAGTTGCTGTACAGGAGTCTGCGCTCTTGTGATCCTTTGGCCATGCGCTGTGAGCGCTTCCTGTCTTATGACCTCATTTCATGTTGGCCGTTGCGGTTAGCGATGGACATGAATCCCAGACCCACAGTGTGTTTTTAAAAAATCACACTGCGGTGCTGGGATTCGTGCCCTGGTGCAGTAAATATGTTTGCCGCTCACACATGTCCTTACACCTGCTTCAGACTGGACGGCCTCATCTGATCCCTTATCGCCTGCCGAGGCCATGAGGACACCCAGTCTGAAGAAGGCGGAAGGAGATGAGTGAACACAGGCAAACATATGCACTGCACATGCCCATCAATCACACCCTCGCTGTCCAAAAAAATAAGACACCGAGGGGCGTTGTTTCGAGCAGGGGAGATGCACAGGCGCAGCCAGCTAACCAATGATGTCAAAAGACGGGCAGCGCTAACAAGGGTGGTGCTGCGTGTCATTACAAAGGAAAGTCACACCTCAGGGACATTGTAATGGTCTCTAATGAGACACATTTTGTACGTGTTGAGTTCCACGTGGGCAAGGAGAAAAAGTCAGCCACCTCGTACAAATGCAGCAGTACTGCTGTACAAGGTGGCTGTTATACATAGAAACACCTGTGGGTGGGGGGCAGGCTCCCTTCAATTTCAGTTCATGTGCCTGCGTGGCGTTTGCAGGTCACGTTGCAAGCTACACAGCAGGGGAACAGCTGGCGTTGCTGAACCCCACTGACACATTGACTGGTGTTTTTCTCTGTGCAGATTGCATGTCCGGGCAAAAACTAGCGGTGTTAGAGCCCAGGGTCAGCAGGAGGAGGAGGAGAGGAGCAAAGTGTAGGCCGAAGCCTGCACTGGTGGCAGCTTTTGGTCGGTTGTGCCAGCGTGGCTTGTGCTGGACACGATGCCGGCTACACAGCGGGGGAACAGCTGGCGGTGCTGAACCCCACTAACACATTGGCTGGTGTTTTTCTCTGTGCAGCTAGCATTTCCGGGCAAAAACTAGCGGTGTTTGAGCCCAGGGTCAGCAGGAGGAGTAGAGGAGCAGAGTGTAGGCCGAAGCCTAGTTGAACCAATTTCCAAGGTTACCTTTAACCCCCCCCCTCAGGTGTTGCAAGGTACAAGAGCCACACCTTGAACAGCATTAATGATGCACAAGTCAAAGGTTGCTCTATTTAATTTTGCTCCTTGCACACGCTGAATTAAACACGTACACTATTTAGCCCATTATACTGTCAAACAGTAGTGGAGGCGTGACTACTAGTCTTTTTAAGGAGACGCAGCACAGGTGTACAAATTTACACCTAGGTGCTGTGCGCAGATTCCTTACCGTTGTTATTTGCAGTACAGGAAACTGCGCTCTTGTGTTATCCCTTGGCAATACCCTGTTAGTGCAGGCCGTCTCATGACCTCATTTCATGTTGGCCGGTGCGGTTAACGATGGCCATAAATCCCAGACCCACAGTGGCTTTTCCTAAAGTCACACTGCGGTGCTGGGATTCGTGGCCTTGTGCAGTAAATATGTTCGCCGCTCACACATGTCCTTACACCTGCTTCAGACTGGGCGGCCTCAGCTGATCCCTTATCGCATGCCGCGGCCATGAGGCCGCACAGTCAGAAGAAGGCGGAAGGAGGGGAGTGAAAACAGGGGAACATATGCACTGCTCGTGCCCATCAATCACACCCTCGCAGTCAAAATATATGAGACAACGGGGGGCGTTGTGTCGGGCAGGGGGGACGCACAGGCACAGCCAGCCAACCAATGATGTCAGGAGACGGGCAGCGCTAACAATGGGGGTGCTGCGTGTCATTAAAAAGGAAAGTCACACCTCAGGGACATTGTAATGGTCTGTAATGAGACACATTTTGTACTTGTTGAGTTCCACGTGTGCAAGGAGAAAAAGTCAGCCACCTTGTACAAATGCAGCAGTACTGCTGTACAAGGTGGCTGTTATACATAGAAACACCTGGGGGGGTGGGGGGCAGGCTCCCTTCAATTTCAGTTCATGTGCCTGCGTGGCGTTTGCAGGTCACGTTGCAAGCTACACAGCAGGGGAACAGCTGGCGTTGCTGAACCCCACTGACACATTGACTGGTGTTTTTCTCTGTGCAGATTGCATGTCCGGGCAAAAACTAGCGGTGTTAGAGCCCAGGGTCAGCAGGAGGAGGAGGAGAGGAGCAAAGTGTAGGCCGAAGCCTGCACTGGTGGCAGCTTTTGTTCTGTTGTGCCAGCGTGGCTTGTGCTGGACACGTTGCCGACTACACAGCAGGGGAACAGCTGGCGGTGCTGAACCCCACTAACACATTGGCTGGTGTTTTTCTCTGTGCAGCTAGCATTTCCGGGCAAAAACTAGCGGTGTTTGAGCCCAGGGTCAGCAGGAGGAGTAGAGGAGCAGAGTGTAGGCCGAAGCCTAGTTGAACCAATTTCAAAGGTTACCTTTAACCCCCCCCTCAGGTGTTGCAAGGTACAAGAGCCACACCTTGAACAGCATTAATGATGCACAAGTCAAAGGTTGCTCTATTTAATTTTGCTCCTTGCACACGCTGAATTAAACACGTACACTATTTAGCCCATTATACTGTCAAACAGTTGTGGAGGCGTGACTTGTCTTTTTAACGAGACGCAGCACAGGTGTCAAAATTTGCACCTAGGTACTGGGCGCAGATTCCTGAGCGTTGTTATTTGCTGTACAGGAGTCTGCGCTCTTGTGTTATCCCTTGGCAATACCCTGTTAGTGCAGGCCGTCTCATGACCTCATTTCATGTTGGCCGGTGCGGTTAACGATGGCCATAAATCCCAGACCCACAGTGGCTTTTCCTAAAGTCACACTGCGGTGCTGGGATTCGTGGCCTTGTGCAGTAAATATGTTCGCCGCTCACACATGTCCTTACACCTGCTTCAGACTGGGCGGCCTCAGCTGATCCCTTATCGCATGCCGCGGCCATGAGGCCGCACAGTCAGAAGAAGGCGGAAGGAGGGGAGTGAAAACAGGGGAACATATGCACTGCTCGTGCCCATCAATCACACCCTCGCAGTCAAAATATATGAGACAACGGGGGGCGTTGTGTCGGGCAGGGGGGACGCACAGGCACAGCCAGCCAACCAATGATGTCAGGAGACGGGCAGCGCTAACAATGGGGGTGCTGCGTGTCATTACAAAGGAAAGTCACACCTCAGGGACATTGTAATGGTCTCTAATGAGACACATTTTGTACGTGTTGAGTTCCACGTGGGCAAGGAGAAAAAGTCAGCCACCTCGTACAAATGCAGCAGTACTGCTGTACAAGGTGGCTGATATACATAGAAACACCTGTGGGTGGGGGGCAGGCTCCCTTCAATTTCAGTTCATGTGCCTGCGTGGCGTTTGCAGGTCACGTTGCAAGCTACACAGCAGGGGAACAGCTGGCGTTGCTGAACCCCACTAACACATTGGCTGGTGTTTTTCTCTGTGCAGCTAGCATGTCCGGGCAGAAACTGGCGTTGTTTGAGCCCAGGGTCAGCAGGAGGAGGAGAGGAGCAAAGTGTAGGCCGAAGCCTGCACTGGTGGCAGCTTTTGGTCGGTTGTGCCAGCGTGGCTTGTGCTGGACACGATGCCGGCTACACAGCGGGGGAACAGCAGGCGGTGCTGAACCCCACTAACACATTGGCTGGTGTTTTTCTCTGTGCAGCTAGCATGTCCGGGCAGAAACTGGCGTTGTTTGAGCCCAGGGTCAGCAGGAGGAGGAGAGGAGCAAAGTGTAGGCCGAAGCCTGCACTGGTGGCAGCTTTTGGTCGGTTGTGCCAGCGTGGCTTGTGCTGGACACGTTGCCGACTACACAGCAGGGGAACAGCTGGCGGTGCTGAACCCCACTAACACATTGGCTGGTGTTTTTCTCTGTGCAGCTAGCATTTCCGGGCAAAAACTAGCGGTGTTTGAGCCCAGGGTCAGCAGGAGGAGTAGAGGAGCAGAGTGTAGGCCGAAGCCTAGTTGAACCAATTTCAAAGGTTACCTTTAACCCCCCCCTCAGGTGTTGCAAGGTACAAGAGCCACACCTTGTGCAGCATTAATGCTGCACAAGTAAAAGGTTGCTCTATTTGTTTTGCTCCTTGCACACGCTGACTAAAACACGTACACTATTTAGCCCATTATACTGTCAAACAGTTGTGGAGGCGTGACTTGTCTTTTTAACGAGACGCAGCACAGGTGTCAAAATTTGCACCTAGGTACTGGGCGCAGATTCCTGAGCGTTGTTATTTGCTGTACAGGAGTCTGCGCTATTGTGATCCCTTGGCCATGCGCTGTGAGCGCTTCCTGTCTTCTGACCTCATTTCATGTCGGCCGTTGCGGTTAGCGATGGACATGAATCCCAGACCCACAGTGTGTTTTTAAAAAATCACACTGCGGTGCTGGGATTCGTGCCCTGGTGCACTAAATATGTTTGCCGCTCACACATGTCCTTACACCTGCTTCAGACTGGGCGGCCTCATCTGATCCCTTATCGCCTGCCGCGGCCATGAGGACACCCAGTCTGAAGAAGGCGGAAGGAGATGAGTGAACACAGGCAAACATATGCACTGCACATGCCCATCAATCACACCCTCGCTGTCCAAAAAAATAAGACACCGAGGGCCGTTGTTTCGAGCAGGGGAGATGCACAGGCGCAGCCAGCTAACCAATGATGTCAAAAGACGGGCAGCGCTAACAAGGGTGGTGCTGCGTGTCATTACAAAGGAAAGTCACACCTCAGGGACATTGTAATGGTCTCTAATGAGACACATTTTGTACGTGTTGAGTTCCACGTGGGCAAGGAGAAAAAGTCAGCCACCTCGTACAAATGCAGCAGTACTGCTGTACAAGGTGGCTGATATACATAGAAACACCTGTGGGTGGGGGGCAGGCTCCCTTCAATTTCAGTTCATGTGCCTGCGTGGCGTTTGCAGGTCACGTTGCAAGCTACACAGCAGGGGAACAGCTGGCGTTGCTGAACCCCACTGACACATTGACTGGTGTTTTTCTCTGTGCAGATTGCATGTCCGGGCAGAAACTGGCGTTGTTTGAGCCCAGGGTCAGCAGGAGGAGGAGAGGAGCAAAGTGTAGGCCGAAGCCTGCACTGGTGGCAGCTTTTGGTCGGTTGTGCCAGCGTGGCTTGTGCTGGACACGATGCCGGCTACACAGCGGGGGAACAGCAGGCGGTGCTGAACCCCACTAACACATTGGCTGGTGTTTTTCTCTGTGCAGCTAGCATGTCCGGGCAGAAACTGGCGTTGTTTGAGCCCAGGGTCAGCAGGAGGAGGAGAGGAGCAAAGTGTAGGCCGAAGCCTGCACTGGTGGCAGCTTTTGGTCGGTTGTGCCAGCGTGGCTTGTGCTGGACACGTTGCCGACTACACAGCAGGGGAACAGCTGGCGGTGCTGAACCCCACTAACACATTGGCTGGTGTTTTTCTCTGTGCAGCTAGCATTTCCGGGCAAAAACTAGCGGTGTTTGAGCCCAGGGTCAGCAGGAGGAGTAGAGGAGCAGAGTGTAGGCCGAAGCCTAGTTGAACCAATTTCAAAGGTTACCTTTAACCCCCCCCTCAGGTGTTGCAAGGTACAAGAGCCACACCTTGTGCAGCATTAATGCTGCACAAGTAAAAGGTTGCTCTATTTGTTTTGCTCCTTGCACACGCTGACTAAAACACGTACACTATTTAGCCCATTATACTGTCAAACAGTTGTGGAGGCGTGACTTGTCTTTTTAACGAGACGCAGCACAGGTGTCAAAATTTGCACCTAGGTACTGGGCGCAGATTCCTGAGCGTTGTTATTTGCTGTACAGGAGTCTGCGCTATTGTGATCCCTTGGCCATGCGCTGTGAGCGCTTCCTGTCTTCTGACCTCATTTCATGTCGGCCGTTGCGGTTAGCGATGGACATGAATCCCAGACCCACAGTGTGTTTTCAAACAATCACACTACGTGGCTGGGATTCGTGGCCTTGTGCAGTAAATAGGTTTGCCGCTTACACATGTCCTTACACCGGCTCCAGACTGGGCGGCCTCAGCTGATCCCTTATCGCCTACCACGGCCAGGAGGCCGCACAGTCTGAAGAAGGCGGAAGGAGATGAGTTAAGACAGGCGAACATATGCACTGCTCGTGCCCATAAACCACACCCTCGCTGACAAAATAAATATGACAACGAGGGGCGTTGTTTCTAGCAGGGCGGATGCACAGGCGCAGCCAGCTAACCATGATGACAAAAGACGGGAAACGCTACCAAGGGGGGTGCTGCGTATCATTACAAAGGAAAGTCACACCTCAGGGACAGTGGAATGGTCTCAATGAGACACATTTTGTACGTGTTGAGTTCCACGTGGGCAAGGAGAAAAAGTCAGCCACCTTGTACAAATGCAGCAGTACTGCTGTACTAGGTGGCTGTTATACATAGAAACACCTGGGGGGGTGGGGCCAGGTTCCCTTTTAATTTCAGTTCCTGTGCCTGCATGGCGTTTGCAGGTCACGTTGCCGGCTACACAGCAGGGGAACAGCTGGCGTTGCTGAACCCCACTAACACATTGGCTGGTGTTTTTCTCTGTGCAGCTAGCACTTCCGGGCAAAAACTAGCGGTGTTTGAGCCCAGGGTCAGCAGGAGGAGGAGAGGAGCAGAGTGTAGGCCGAAGCCTGCACTGGTGGCAGCTTTTGTTCTGTTGTGCCAGCGTGGCTTGTGCTGGACACGTTGCCGACTACACAGCAGGGGAACAGCTGGCGGTGCTGAACCCCACTGACACATCACCTAGTGTTTTTTTCTGTGTAGACAACACTTCCAGGTGGCAACTGACAGTGTTGAAACCCAGGGAATCAAAGAGGAGCAGAGTGTAGGCCGAAGCCTGCAGTGGAGCAAGTTGAAAGGGAACCTTTAACCCCCCCCCCCAGGCATTTGTTGCTGAAAGAGCCATCTTGTACAGCAGTAATACTGCACATGGAAAATGGTGGCTCCGAAAATTATGCTCCTTGCAAACGCTGAAGTACACACTCATATAATGTGTCCCCTCACACCGTCAAACCATCCCGGAAGTGGGACTTTCCTTTGTAATGTGACACAGCACAGCCGTCATTCCAACCCCCTTGGTGCCGGGCACCACCTCCTCAACGTTGTTTGGTTCTGTCACGGAGCCCGCACTGTAATGTTATCCCTTGGCCATGCACAGTTAGCGGTGCCCGTCTTCTGACATCATGTAGGTGTCAGGCTGGCAGTGCCTGTGCGTCCAAGCTGCCCGAGATCCAACCTTGCAGTGTCATCTAATGTAGTCCCACTGCGGGCCAGGGATCCATGGGCATGCGCAGTGCATATCATCGCCTCTCACTCACCTCCTTCCTGCTTCTTCAGACTGTGCGGCGTCACGGCCGTGGCATGCTATTAGGGATCAGCTGACGCCGCCTAGTCTGAAGAAGCGTGAAGAAGGGGAGTGAGAGGCTAGTATATGCACTGCGCATGGCCATGGATACCAGGCCCACTGTGGGATCACATTAGACGACACTGCGAGGTGTGATTTCGGGCAGCGTGGACGCACAGGCGCAGCCAGGACGACAACAAATGATGTCAGAGGACGGGCAGCGCAAACTGTGCATGGCCAAGGGATAACATAACAGCGCAGGGTCCATGACGGAATCAAACAACGCTAAGGAGGCAGCGCACGGTGCCAAGGGGGTAGCAATGACGGCTGTGCTGTGTCACATTACAAAGGAAAGTCCCACCTCCGGGACGGTTGGACGGTGTGAGGGGACACATTACATGAGTGTGTAGTTCAGCGTTTGCAAGGAGCATAATTTCAAGAGCGACCTTTCCCTTGTGCAGTATTAGTGCTGCACATGGTGGCTCTTTCAGTAACAAACGCCTAGGGGGGGGGGGGGGACAGGTCCCCTTACATTTTAGTTGTGCCAGCGTGGCGGTCGCATGACACGTTGCCGGATACACAGCTGGGGATCAGCTGACGTTACTGAACCCCAATAACAGAGGAGCGACTGTTGACTGTGCACACAGCACTTCCAGGCACCAACTGGCGGTGTTAGAGCCCAGGGACAGCAGGAGGAGCAGATTGGAGGTATTGCCGCACACACAGCTGGGGATCAGCTGACGTTACTGAACCCCAATAACAGAGGAGCGACTGTTGACTGTGCACACAGCACTTCCAGGCACCAACTGGCGGTGTTAGAGCCCAGGGACAGCAGGAGGAGCAGATTGGAGGTATTGCCGCACACACAGCTGGGGATCAGCTGACGTTACTGAACCCCAATAACAGAGGAGCGACTGTTGACTGTGCACACAGCACTTCCAGGCACCAACTGGCGGTGTTAGAGCCCAGGGACAGCAGGAGGAGCAGATTGGAGGTATTGCCGCACACACAGCTGGGGATCAGCTGACGTTACTGAACCCCAATAACAGAGGAGCGACTGTTGACTGTGCACACAGCACTTCCAGGCACCAACTGGCGGTGTTAGAGCCCAGGGACAGCAGGAGGAGCAGAGGAACAGAGTGTAGGCCGAAGCCTAATTGGAGCAAGTTGAAAGGAAACCTTTAACCCCCCCCCCCAAGACGTTTGTAGCTGAAAGAGCCATGTTGTGCAGCACTAAGGATGCAAAAGGAAAAGGTTGCTCTTTTAATTATGCTCCTTGCAAACACCGAAGTAAACACTAAAAATGTGTCCCTTTATACCGTTAAACCGTTCCGGAGGTGCGAATTTCCTTCGTAATGGGACACAGCACAGCTGTCATTCCTATCCCCTTGATGCCGTGCGCTGCCTCCTCAGCGTTGTTTTAAGCTGCCACGGAGCCTGCGCTGTTCTGTTAGCCCTTGGCCATGCCCAATTAGCGCTGCCTGTCTTCTGACATAATTTGGTGTCAGGCTGTCAGTGCCTGTGCGTCCACGCTGCTCCAGATCCCACCTCGCAGTCTCATCTAACGTAATCCCACTGCGGGCCTTGGAACCATGGGCATGCACAGTGCATAACCTCGACTCTCACTCCCCTCCTTCCCTCTTCTTCAGACTGTGCGGTGTCACGGCCGTGGCATGCTAGGGATCAGCTGACGGCGCACAGTCTAAAGAAGGCGGAGGGAAATGAGCGAGAGCCCGAGGGGAAGATATGCACTGCGCATGCCCATGGATCCCAGGCCCGCAGTGTGACTCAATCAGAAGACACTGCGAGGCGGGATCTCGGGCACCGCGGCCGCACAGGCGCAGCCAGCCTGACACCAAATTATGTCAGAAGACAGGCAGCGCAAATAGGGCATGCCCAAGGGATAACAGAACAGCGCAGGCTCCGTGACAGCTTAAAACAACGCTGAGGAGGCAGCGCATGGCACCAAGGGGGTAGGAATGACGGCTGTGCTGCGTCACATTACGAAGGAAAGTCCCAGCTCCGGGACGGTATAACGGTATCAGTGAACACATTTTATAAGTGTTAAGTTCTGCGTGTGCAAAGAGCTAAAAAAAAAGAGCTACCTTTTCCTTGTGCAGCATTACTGCTGCACAAGATGGCTCTTTCAGTAACAAACGACGGGGGGGGGGGGGGGACAGGTTCCCTTACATTTAGGTTGTTGTGCCAGCGTGGCGGTCGCAGGACACATTGCCGGCTACACAGCTGGGGATCAGCTGACGTTACTGAAACCCAATAACACTGGGTCGTATGTTTTTACTGTGCAGCCTGCACTTCTGAGCCGCAACTGGCGGTGTTGGAGCCCAGGAATAGCAGTTCAGGTGGTAGAAAGATGAACACAGCAGGAGACCTGGATGACACCCAATTACTTAATCAGGCAGAGGAGTGGCAAATTCCTGCGAGATCCAGGCCTGGTTCATTTTCAGGAAAGTAAGCCGGTCAACGTTATCGGAGGATAGTCGCATGCGACGGTCTGTTAGTACACCACCTGCGGCACTAAAGACACGTTCCGATAAGACACTAGCCGCAGGGCAAGCCAGCACCTCCAATGCATACTGGCTTAGCTCTGGCCATGTATCCAGCTTAGAGACCCAAAACTTGAACGGGGAAGAGCCGTCTGGGAGTACAGTAAGAGGGCAAGCCATGTAGTCTGTCACCATCTGACGGAACCGTTGCCTCCTGCTGACTGGAGCCGCCGGTGATGGTGTAGACATTTGGGGCGGGCACACAAAAGTGTGCCAGAGTTGTGCCATACTGGGCTTGCCTTGGGCAGAGGCACTGCTTCTGCTCCCTCTTTGGGCAGAGCCTCCCCCACTGCCTCGACGCACTGAGCTGCTTTGTAAAGCACTAGCAGCACTCCTCTCAGTTGGACAGGAGAAGATGATGGAATTCACCAGTGTGTCGTGGTACTCCCGCAATTTACGCTCCCGGGTCAACGCAGGGATGAGGTTTTGGACGTTGTCCCGGTAGCGAGGATCGAGGAGGGTGAACACCCAATAATCAGGCATGTTGAGAATGTGGTCGATGCGGCGGTCGTTTCTCAGGCACTGCAGCATGAAATCCACCATGTGCTGCAGAGTGCCAACCGGCCCAGAAACGCTGTCCCCTGCTTGAGACATGATCTCTGCCCGCTCGTCATCACCCCACCCTCGCTGTACACACTGACCACTGGACAATTGTGTCGCTCCCTCCTCTGGACGGAGCTCTTCCTCCTCCATTGACTCCTCCTCATCCTCCTCACAAATTGGCCCCTGCGTACCCCTTTGTGAGGAACCACGTGGCGCTGACTCTCCAGAAGCTGATGGAAAAGGTGACTCCTCATCCTCCACCTCTTCCACCACATCATCCCTTAACCCTTGCAAAGTTTGCTGAAGCAGGCAGATAAGGGGGACAGTCATGCTGACTAGTGCATCATCTGCACTTGCCATCCGCGTGGAATAATCAAAAGGACGCAAAACCTGGCAGACGTCCTTCATAGTGGCCCACTCTGTGGTTGTGAAGTCTGATCGGCGCTGACTGCGACTTCTTTGCGCCTGATGCAGCTGGTACTCCATAACTGCTTGCTGCTGCTCACACAACCGCTCCAACATATGTAACGTGGAATTCCACCGGGTAGGTAGGTCACATATGATGCGGTGTTCCGGAAGGCGGAATCGGCGCTGCAGAGCAGCAATGCGGGATCTGGCCAAGCTGGAACGCCGCAAGTGAGCACACTCTAGGCGGACCTTGTGCAGCAGGGCATCAAGATCCGGATAGTCCCTCAGAAAACTCTGCACAACCAAATTGAGCACATGTGCCAGACATGGGATGTGAGTGAGGTTGCCAAGGGCCAAAGCTGCCACCAGATTTCGGCCATTGTCACACACTACCATGCCTGGCTGGAGATTCGCTGGCAGTAACCACACATCGCTCTCCTGCTTGATGGCATTCCAGAGCTCCTGCGCTGTGTGGCTTCGATGCCCCAATGAAACTAGTTTCAAGACGGCCTGCTGACGTTTGGCCACGGCTGTGCTCATGTCGGTCATAGGTAAACGTTCACGGGTCCATGTGGAGGTGGACTGTGACGGATCCTGCAGAGAGGAATCAGAGGAACTGGTGTAAGAGGAGGAGTCGATGCGTACAGACTGGATTCCTGCAATCCTTGGAGTGGGCAGGACACGTCCTGCGCCACTCGCACGATCTGTACCTGGCTCAACAACATTAACCCAATGGGCAGTGAGGGAAACATATCGCCCCTGTCCATGCTGACTGGTCCACGCATCGGTGGTGAGGTGGACCTTGCTACTGACGGCGTTCAGTAGCGCATGTTTTATGTTTGCCTCAACATGCCTGTGCAGGGCAGGGACAGCCTGCCTGCTGAAGTAAAAGCGGCTGGGCACCTTGTACTGTGGGACTGCCAATGCCATCAAGTCACGGAAGCTGTCAGTCTCCACCAGCCTGAACGAGAGCATTTCCAGGGACAACAGTTTGGCAATGCCTGCATTCAGAGCCTGTGCTCGGGGGTGGTTGGCCGAGAATGCCCGCCTTTTCTCCCATGCCTGTACTACCGATGGCTGTAGAGTAGACTGGGAGTGTGAGGATGACTGGGAAGGTGGTGCTGTGGGTGGAATTACACAAGGTCTCTGGGAGGAAGCCAAACCAGCTGTGCGTGAGCTGGAGGAAGAGGCAACACGAGCTGAAGAGGTGGTAGCTGCCGCTGTTGGTTGGCCTACATCTTCAGTGTGTTTCTGTAACTCCACCGCGTGCCTGGTCCGCACATGTTTCCACATATTTGTGGTATTGAGGTTGCTGACATTTTTCCCTCTTTTTACTTTATGATGACACAGCTTGCATTTGACAAAACAAATGTCATCTGCAACTGTGTCAAAAAAGGACCAGGCACTGCAAGTCTTGGGAGCGCCCTTTTTGGCTTTGGAAAGAGACAGGCTCCTAACGGGTGCCAAAGTGGAGGCTACAGGCTCCGCAGTCTTCCCCCTCCCTCTCCCTCTTTGGCCCGTAAGAGGAAGCTCTTCCTCTGAGCTGCTCCCACCACCTTCCTGTTCCTCACGCCACGATGGGTCAAGGACCTCATCATCTCCACTACCCTCTGCCACCAACTGCTCCTCCTGGGTAGTCTCAGCAGCACAGTACGCACGAGAAAGCGGCACCTGAGTTTCATCATCAGATGCGTACTGCGCTGTGGTCACCGGAGGCACTGGCCCACCTGCCTCTTCAGAGTCAGAGAGAAAAAGGTGTTGGGCATCACTGCACACTGCCTCTTCTTCCATTTCTCCAATGCTGCTTGGCTGGCCCCCTGTTTCCAAGCCAAGAGATTCAGAGAACAGAAGTAGAGACGGCTCCTGTCCTGGGCTCTCTGACTGCCTGGCCAATTTGGCAGGTGGTGAAGAGACAGATGGCTGCTCTCCAGTGCTCTGTGCCTGAGAGGATGTGGCACTAACTGAAGTCGATGCCGAGGCGTTAGCTGCCATCCACCCGACAACGGCTTCAATTTGGTCTTCACGCAGCAGCGGTGCACGGCGCTCTCCGACAAAGCTGCGCATGAAGGACTGTTCCCTGCTGAAACTGAGTGACGACGAGTCACCGGCGCCCGCAGCAGGCACAGAATCACCACGTCCTCTCCCTGCTCCTCTCCCTGCTCCGCGCCCACGCCCACGTGCCTTACTCCCTGCCCTCTTCATCTTGGTTGACAGATAAAGATAAGCAGAAAAGTACTAAGGCCTTAGTGTGCTTATTCCTGTAATGCTCCTCCTAACAGGTGTAAGAAACACTAATGTTGTAAATTGTGGACTAAACTTTATTATTTTTCAAATGTGGCCTACACAAGTGTAAGTTGTGTTTGGTGAACTTAACCTTTTTTTTGGTGCAGATCGGGCTACAGAGCTAGTTTAAATCACACGGAGACCGTGCAGACAGCCGTAAACGGCGCTGCAAGGCCAAGAAACCCTCCTCTAGGTTATCCTATATAGTGTTTTTCCACTATTTAGCTGGATACAAGTGGAAAGACACTAATAGGAATTTTTTTTTTCAAATTTTAAACTGGCTGCACTATTTGAAAAAAAGGAAATTGTTTTTCAAGGTATGAGGCAGTAACGCACCCTGAGCTGAATCCAACCGGCTATGGCTGCACACAGACTACAGGGCGAGCTGGGCTCACACGGAGACCGTGCAGACAGCCGTAAACGGCGCTGCAAGGCCAAAAAACCCTCCTCTAGGTTATCCTATATAGTGTTTTTCCACTATTTAGCTGGATACGAGTGGAAAGACACTAATAGGAATTTTTTTTTTCAAATTTTAAACAGGCTGCACTATTTGAAAAAAAGGAAAATTTTTCTCAAGGTATGAGCCAGTAACGAACCCTGAGCTGAATCCAACCGGCTATGGCTGCACACAGACTACAGGGCGAGCTGGGCTCACACGGAGACCGTGCAGACAGCCGTAAACGGCGCTGCAAGGCCAAAAAACCCTCCTCTAGGTTATCCTATATAGTGTTTTTCCACTATTTAGCTGGATACGAGTGGAAAGACACTAATAGGAATTTTTTTTTTCAAATTTTAAACAGGCTGCACTATTTGAAAAAAAGGAAAATTTTTCTCAAGGTATGAGCCAGTAACGAACCCTGAGCTGAATCCAACCGGCTATGGCTGCACACAGACTACAGGGCGAGCTGGGCTCACACGGAGACCGTGCAGACAGCCGTAAACGGCGCTGCAAGGCCAAAAAACCCTCCTCTAGGTTATCCTATATAGTGTTTTTCCACTATTTAGCTGGATACGAGTGGAAAGACACTAATAGGAATTTTTTTTTTCAAATTTTAAACAGGCTGCACTATTTGAAAAAAAGGAAAATTTTTCTCAAGGTATGAGCCAGTAACGAACCCTGAGCTGAATCCAACCGGCTATGGCTGCACACAGACTACAGGGCGAGCTGGGCTCACACGGAGACCGTGCAGACAGCCGTAAACGGCGCTGCAAGGCCCAAAAACCCCCCTCTAGGTTATCCTATGTAGTGTTTTTCCACAATAGAGCTGGAGACTGGTGGAAAAACACTAATAGGAAATTTGAGAAAAAATGTGCAGCAGGCTGCACTAAGAGCAAAAAAGAACAACTGTGTGAGGCAGTGTGAACCCCCCCTGAGCTGAATACAACCGGGTATATGGCTGCACACAGACTACAGAGTGAGCTGCACACACACACACACAGAGACCTTGCAGAACGCTGTTAAAACAGCGCTGCAAGGCAAGAGCAAGGTGAACAGTGAAGAACACACAGCGTTTTGCTAAATTAGCCTTTGGAAAGGAAAATAAAGCAATTAGCTAGCTCAACTGGCCCTCAGTTAGAACACAGCGTCCTGTCCCTAACTGAAATCACAGCAGAGTGAGCGCAAAATGGCGGCAGCGCTTTTTTATAGTGCAGAGTGACATCATTTCAGCAGCCAATCCAAGCCTTGCCAGTACTTACATGCCCACCATGCTAAACAGGATGTGCCCACACTTTCATTCATTCCTCATTGGCTGCTGCGTTCAATTTGAATTCTGGGAACTTCCGATTCCGGTATCCGATACGCGGGAAGTATCGGAATTCAGTATCGGAATTCCGATACCGCAAATATCGGCCGATACCCGATACTTGCGGTATCGGAATGCTCAACACTACTCATCAATGAACTTATGGTTGACTGGAAGAAAATGCTGCAATAGTTGGGGCCAAATGGAGGAATTCAGAGGAGGAAATGTATGTTTCCGAGGTCCAAAAACAAAATGTGTAACAGGTATGAACCAATAATAACAGTACATGACGCTCTGGTGACTGCGACCTCAAACTACAGCTATAGCCCTGGTGCAATATCAAGAAATAGATAGATAGATAGATAATAGATAGATGATAGATAATAGATAGATGATAGATAATAGATAATAGATAGATACAGTAGATAGATAGATAGATAGATAGATAATAAATGATAGATGATAGATAGATAGATAGATAGATAGATAGATAGATAGATAGATAGATAGATAGATAATAGAGAGATAGATAGATAGATAATAGATAGATAGATAGATAGATAGATAGATAGATAGATAGATAGATAGATAGATAATGGATAGATAGATAGATAGATAGATAATGATAGATAGATAGATAGATAGATAGATAGATAGATAGATAGATAGATAGATAATAAATGATAGATGATAGATAGATAATAGAGAGATAGATAGATAGATAGATAGATAGATAGATAGATAGATAGATAGATAGATAATGGATAGATAGATAGATACATAGATAGATAGATAATGGATAGATAGATAGATAGATACATAGATAGATAATAGATAGATAGATAGATAGATAGATAGATAATAAATGATAGATAGATAGATAGATAGATAATAAATGATAGATGATAGATAGATAATAGAGAGATAGATAAATAGATAATAAATGATAGATAGATAATAGATAGATAGATAATAAATGATAGATAGATAGATAGATAGATAATAGATAGATAGATAGATAGATAATGGATAGATGATAGATAGATAATAGATAGATGGATAATAGATAGATGGATAATAGATAGATGGATAATAGATAGATAGATAATAGATAGATAGATATATAAATAGATAATAGATAGATAGATAGATAGA